>NC_056731.1:1143909410-1143919410 GCF_019279795.1 Protopterus annectens
AAAGTGATGAACTTTCCATACCTCATATTCAAACACCGTCTGTGTTTAAGATGCACCCATATTCATTCTAGGCGTAGGTTGAGTGAAAGGGAGACCAAAACTTTCCAAACTATTCGATACTTCATGTCTTTGTATTGATCACCCTTGCAATAGGAAGAATGAATTTCTAAATACTGGCTCACCTGCTGCAGTATTAAAGTAAGGTCTCCCATAATTTTAACATGTTTTTGCTCATTTGAACTGTTGTCTCTAGGGGTACCTGGAGAAGAAGACATACTGGTAAAATTAAACACTCCACAGAAATGCACCAAACACAAACTGATAAATTCTGTGGTACCAAGAAGGAGGCAATAGTATTCCAAACTCAAAATTTATTAGAACAGGTTTAGCGCTTTTGTTCTGTACATGACAGAGAACTTCCTCAGAACTAAATCAATTATTGACACTTTTTTTATACATAATTAAAATCACATGATACACTTAGAACCACCCTACCAATTAAAACTAACTGCAAGGTAAAACCATACACAAGGATAAAAATAGAAACAATTAACTACGCAGCGGCATAACATTCCAACTTTAAAAACAGAACAGCCATTGAATTGTTCAAACCTGGAAAATATGTTGCATTAACTAAAATTTGCCATTTTAATTCACATTTATTAAGATGTTCTTTTATAATAAAATTCCTTTTATCTTTTGTTAGTTGCTCTAGAACTACATAAGCAAAACTGCAGTCCTTATTTTCTTGTGTGTGTCTGAAAAGGGCATTTGTGGTCTTCAATTTTTGTACATCTTGCAATGTGTTCATAAATTTGAATCCTAACCATCCTCTGGGTTTTCCTTAAATAAAAAGTAGGACACTTAGAACACAAAGCTCCATACACCACATTTCTTGACTCGCAGCAATAATGCCCTATGTCAAAATGTTCTTCATTTCTAATTACAACACTACTAGTTACTAGAATGTTTATGCATTGTGTACAGTGGCCACACAAACATTCCTAGGGGGGTCTGTTATTAACTGGTGGATTTTTCCTAGAACTCTCCAATAAAGTTTTGAATTAACTTTCTTATAAACCAACATGGGCTTATTACCTACTTTCGTAAGAATCGTATTATCTACTTGAAAAATCTCTGAGTTCTTTACAAACAGTCACCTATGGCTTTGCTATGCAAGTTGAATGTCGAAATAAATGCTCTATTACAATTAACTTTTAAAGTTCTAGTATTGTTTTCGTCCATATTATGTACATAACTGTTTGCACTCAGTACAGGACAATAAACACCATGTGTTCTCTTGAACACTACTTCGTCCCTAATTTCTCTTAAATATTCTTGGGGTACCCTCTCCTAGAAAACATACCCAACAATACTTGGGTAAGCCTTCTTGGCACCACAGACTTTATCAGATTATATACCTCCCAAGAACATAGGACCACAGTACCATCTTCCACCCAATCTTGTTCCCAGTCATCTCTAAATCCAACTGTAACAGGACATTTATTATTTTTCCAGTCTCTTCCAGCAAAGATGTGTTGCCCACATTGTCCAACTTCTAAGGCTTTGAAAAACTTCCATCAACAATTGAATCATGACAAACACTTGTATCCTTGTAGGGAAAATCAACTTTGAAACCTCTGGGAATAACGTATACAAAAACCTTTGTGTTGCCAACACTCTTTTACAAGTGCTAAAAAGCTGTGACCTCTACTGTAGAGTAGTCTATGGGAAAGAACGATCCACTACTAACTGGTCTTGCTTTTACTGTTTCCCTGATTACCACAACTGTAACAAGACTAGGTTTTTCTCATACCTACTAAGAAACTGCACTCTCCAGTGACCATAAACTATTTTTTGCCACTAGTACTGGTAGTTGATCTGCTTTTTTCCCCTATTACCAGTGATCACTTAGGGGAAAAAACATTGTGCCATTTTGTTTTTCACAATTTTAGACTGTCAAAACCCTCATCTCCTTCCAGCTCTCTGCTTAGTTTTAAATTGTGCCTTCTTCCCTTATCCTCCAAATTAACCAGCTTCTGCTCCAAATAAAGAATTTGGATACTTAACTCCACCATCTTATTTCAGTATCAGTCACTCGCTGGTCTCCAGGAAACAATTGCATCATTATTCTTTGAAAATTTCACCGGAATCATCCCGAGAAGATTTAAGTCAGTTCACATACAGACTCACAAGCCCAAAACCCATCTCATCGCCTGACTTACTACTTCTATGGCCCTCATCTATTTCTAACTTCCAGATCTACATCACTTGTCTACAGTTGCCACTGACACAAACAGGAAATGCAACATCAGCCAACTACCTCCTGTACCCCTTTCTGGGTCTCAATAAACATGTTCTTTTTACACTTCTCCCAGATTAGAAGACATTACCTCACAGAAGTACTTAGTTCAACAAAGGAAATGCAATTAAACTCAAAAACAACTTTTAAACAATTAAACTCTACAGACTGGCTGAATGGTGTGACCACCCAGTCAAAGCACTATGAAACTTCCAAAAGCCAAGAGTTGACTACACAAGCAACTCTACAAAACTGATGCCCTCTAGCCTTTGCAGAACGGAAATGGTTGCAAAGGCTTCATACCACCCACATGCAGAAGCTTTCACAATAATTTTTTTCCATTTTTCTTAGATCATTTGAGTTTCACACAGCGCACGTATGCAATGTCTCTTCCTCCTCATTCAAAGTCAGTAGCCCCTTGGTCTAACATCAGAAAGTTTCATGGTCAAGGAGTACAATAAGAGTATGCACTCTACAGAGTTCTATTATTAAAGGAAGCACATCATTTACACTCCACTTCACATGAAGTCCCAAGGCAGAAAAAACACCAAAGGTGAAACACGTAAAGCAGAATGTGTCACCCACAAATATACTTGTTAATAACCCTTCCGAGGGATTGCACAAAACTAAAATGCAAAGAAGTCAATAACAATATGATGCAAGAAAAAATGAAAAAGAAAGAAAAATACCCAAACTGGGTACTTAATGTACCTCAGGACTTACAGAGGACAGTAGTGATGGACAGACTTGTGAATACACTGCCAAAAAAAGAAATGGAGACTGTGTGGGCACTTTTTCCCTTTATACTGTGCATCATACTAATACCTGTGGTGTGGTGAGGGTGGCCTGTATGGTGACATATAAAAAGTATGGAAGCCTTGCCAGAAAGCCGAATGTCTGCCTGACAGGTGAATTCCTTAGTTGACTAACTATACTGCATGTGTGATCTTTACAATGACAATCTAGTCATTTTACTCTGTCTGCTTCACAAAATCGAGTTAACACATTATCAAAATTTACTACATCAAGACCAGCATGCCAAAAATGCATAAAAACGGAAGCCGATTATAACAAAACCAAAAATATTGCCTACAGCAGGATAGCATACCCACATAGGACGTACCTACAGTAAATGTTGTCCGATATTACGCACCATGCATAGTACCATGAACAACCTAGTCATGCTATGCTGCTATATGCGATATTCTGGGTTTTATCATTGTTGGTTTTCATTATTATACATTTTCAGCAACTGGTGTCGATGCTGTAATTTTTGATGATGTGACAACTTGAATTTGTGAAGTAGACCCGTTTAACTATATGTATGCAAACAAAAGTCTCTTAAGAAAGTAAAACCAGCATAATTTGAGGACTGTAAGGAGATCGGTACTTCTAATAAAAAAGCATAATGAAAAGGTTCAGTCATTTTTAAGTGCGAAAAGATGCTTACAACTTATAAGCAATTTAACTTGAGTGGCTAATTTTCATCTATTTACTCAAATTTTTTACCAGTGAAAATTCCTTAATCCAACAGAATACAATTCTGGATGGTTCAAGAAAGCAGTATATACATTGATGCCAAAGCATGAATAATGCAGACATGCTACAAAAACGAAAATATAATATGGAAATAAAATCTAATAAACTCATTACAAAACCAATCCAGTGATCACAGCAAAGAATTAAGTCAATAAATCAAATTCAACATGGGAAAGCTAAAGTATGTACTACAATACTGAGCATATAAACAAAATGGCATCACAGATGTACCATGGAGAAATGGAATGGAATGATAGAAGGTTAAGTGCAAGGCTAACAGAAATTGAAGTAAATATGCGGGAAATCGGAGGTGAAACATGCTGCTGTGTGGCCAGCTAGAAGCAGGTGTATGCAAAGGATGTAAGACAAATGGGAATAAAGACTCATATGGAACTGTAATGTACATCTAGGGGAGGGGTACAGAAAGTTAAGGAAGGGATGAACTGACAGGAAAAAGACAAAGAAAAGGAATGATTGGATGCTGTGGGATTAAAACTCAGCATGGAAAAGAGTGGACATGTGCAAGGAAAACTTCAAGGAACCAGCAAATAAGAAGAGCATGAAACAGACAAAGACAGCATGTAATACCAGAGAAAGAAGGAAAGAAAAAGGAAAACAAGAGAATACCAAGTACTAAAAATAGTGAACCACAATGCTAGGACTTTACCTGGAGACTAGGATGGCAGCCTAAATCCAACAAAGTCTTTACAACCTGGAGATGGCCTTTATTCACAGCAATATGTAATGGTGTTTGCCTGCGTTTGTTCCGTGCATTGAGATCAGCACCTCCTCTCTGCAAAACCTCTATAACAGCTCCTTCATCTCCAAAAGAAGCATGGTGTACAGCCCGGTCACCATCTTTATCCTAGAAAAGTATATATAATTTAACATTCTGTTGCTTACCTTCAAAGGACTACTCTAAGACAGTACTATGTATTTAAATCGTACAGAGATGTTGAAAAGCAGGGAAAGCTTCTCCCATGCATCCCTTTTAAACAATTTCACTTGCAGTAACATCTAAAAACAATGCTTTCTTCCCAATTATAAACAAACGAGGTAAAATGCAATAGGACAAATTATTTGCTCGAAAACAGTGCACAGTTATTCCTGTCTACTTTCTCCCTGAAATTAAAATAAAACAATGACAAATCACAGCTACCCTCATCTCAACTGGTTATATCATCAGAAAAAGGAAAGTATAGTTGTGTACACTTACCATAAATGTAGATGTTCGAGTGTATTCACTGTTGCAGTCATCACACTTGGGTTATCTCTGCCTGCAGGTAGCCCTCAGTTGGCCCGAAGACCAGAGTCTTGGGACTTCTGTGTCGGATGCTGTCACCTCATCCATGATGTCAGGTCGTCAGGGGGTATAAAACATGCAGCTGACGCCATTACATCAGTTTTTCTTGCCCCAGATGTCAGGAGCCCCCAAATATATTACATGGCTAAATCTGGGTGGCTGTACCTGTAAGAAATCCTTAACCGTCTGCATAGATTTCGCCTTATCCTCCATTTTCTTCAACACCTCTTCTGCCTTAACACCAAACAAAGTATCATGCTATAATGGAGCATCTAATAATTTTGCTTTAACATGATCAGGCAGATTCTGTTCCTTTAACCAAGCATGCCTCCTACTCACAGAACCCGTTACAGCGGCCCTACAAGAGGCCTCCAAAGAATCAAAACCACATTGCAAATTATGTTTTCCAACTTGTTAAGCTGCATGCAATAAATCCTGCATTTCCTTGTTTTCTGGACATTCAGAGTTAGTCAACATTTTCTGTCTTAACAGTGACATTAAGTATTGCTGATATTTAAGCATATGAAATTGACAATTTAAAGCCCTTACAGCCAAAGTAGCAGAAGTGTAAACTTTTTTTCCCCATCTATCCAGTGCCCTTTAATCTCTATCAGAGGGAACAGGGCTTTTAGCAGTGGAAGCCTTGACTCCCTTAGGACCCTGAGATATGGTTTATGGGTCAGCAGCAGGGTCTTTGTATAGAAATTTATGGGAGTCTGGGACCCTGTAGTATCCGTCTGGCTTAACAGGTGCAGGTGGTATAGAGTCTGGAGACAGGTTGGACTCTGAAAAAGCAACATCTACAATGTCCAGAACAGGGGGAATAGCAAGGGGCCTGTGCTGAGGAAGTAAAAGAAAATCTCTGAGCCTTTTCTTAGATTCTGAATAATCCTGGCTCTCCCAGTGAAAGTGCTCCCTCATAGTATGCAGGGTTTCCCCAAAGGAGTAATCTTCAGGAGAAGCTGAAGGAATAGATTATTCAGCATCAGAATCCTCATAGGGAGGAAGGGAGTATTCTTGATCAGAGGAGGAATCAGAGGAAATGGAAACCTGATCTGAAGATTCATATTCTGTCTCTTGCCTAGGCCTCTTATCAGGAGGGGGATGGGAACCCCTGATCAAAGTAGTAAGGTCTTCGGCCATTTTGAGCATCTGTTTTTTAGGCATGGAAATCTGTCCTGGAGAATGCTGTACTTGTTTCTTTGTCTTTAGAGCTGCTTTAGTCTTTGGCTATGAAGCTGAAGATGGCTTTACATACAACTGTGAAGGTCTGAAAACACCCTCAGAAGCCGATGCCTGTGCAGCGGCTCCGGACCCATCTGAGGGAATAGTTTCCAAGGATCCAATACCTTGAGTTTCCAGAGGCCCAGTCGGCTCCACGATGGAGTCGGAAGCGGCCTGTGGCTCTGAGGTAGCAGGTGTCAGGGGCTGCGAAAGCGCCTCACTGAGAACCGGCGAAACGACGACCAGCTTAGCGGAAGCCTCATAGTCTATTTTGGACCTCGGATGCCTGCCCTTGTCTTTATCCTTGCGTTTTTTATAAACTCCGGTCATTGGCTGTTCCGCCGGCATTGTATAATTGAATCTTCGGCCGAAGTAATGAAAGGCAAAATCATACCGACGCTTAATAGTGCGTTGGTTAAATCTAGCACAAAACCGACAGCAAGCAACTTCGTGGTCAGGGCTTAGGCAAGGAATACAGTAAGAGTGAAAATCCTTGAGGTATTTGCTTCCCACAAGAAATACAATTGTTAACTTTTTCTGACATCGGTCTGGAGCAAGAAAAAAGTTATCCCAACGGGGTACTTAGCTTTAATGAAGACTTCGGATCTGAAATTCGAATTCGAAAATCTCAGGAGTCTGCCGACCGGCACTTGCGAACTGCTTTTGATTCAGGCACCGCACGGCAAGAAAGACTGAAGAAAATGGTGTTGGCTGCATCTTTTAAACCCCTGGTGCACTGACGTCAGGGAAGAGGTGACAGCAACCGATGCCAGACCAAGACTTTGGAATTCAGGCCGACTGCGAGCAGCCTGCCAGCAGGATAACCCAAGTGTAATGACTGCAACAGTGAAACACAATGAACATCCAATACTGCAACAGTGAATACACTCGAACATCTACATTTATGGTAAATGTACACAAGTGAACTATGTTCTTCATGTTTCACTGTTGCAGTCATCACACACGGGTTGATTCCCAAAGCTGAGGAAGGGCGGAGGCAGTCAAGAAGTATTGGGTCTGACTATCAGGCCTTGTAAGACTGCTGTGGCAAATCAAGCTCTGGATTTAGAAAAAATAGTTAAGTGGTAATGCTTGGTAAAGGTGTGTACAGAACTCCAGGTTGTAGCTTCCAGGATATGTCTGGTAGGGATTCCCCTGAGAAATGCTGTAGAGGTTGAGGCAGCCCTAGTGGAATGAGTTCTGATCCCCTGTGGGGTAGGTTTTCCATGGTGTTTGTAACAGAAATGGATGCAGTATGCTATCCATTTGGAAATGGTTTGCTTTGAAATGGCTTTGCCCTCTGCCCTTGTAGCAAAGCTGACTAGCAGCTGGTCAGGTTTTCTGAAAGGTTTAGTTCTGTTAAGGTAGAACCTTAGCTGTCTGTGCACGTCCAAGGACTGCAGAATCCTTTCCACTTTATTCTGAGGATTAGGGAAAAAGGTTGGTAAATGGATGGACTGGTTTAAAGCCACACTGGATACCACCTTGAGTATAAATCATGGGTTAGTCCTGAGGGGAACCCTGTCCGCATGGAAAATAATGAAGGGCTCCAAAGCCATTAGTGCCTATAACTCGGACACTCTTCTTGCTGAAGTGATGGCCAGAAGTAAGGCTGCTTTCCAAGAGAGGAATTTTAACTCTGCTGCAGCAGCAGGCTCAAAAGGGGGAAGCGTGAGCTTCTCTAGTACAAAGTTAAGGTCCCAGGCAGGGGTGGGAACTCTCCTTGGGGGACTTTCATTATTAGCTCCTCTCAGGAACTGTTTGATGACAGGGTGTGAAAATAGAGGTGGCTCAGTATTGTAATGAGCTGAGATGGGAGAGGCACGAATTTTAATAAATGAGAAGGATACGCCTTTGCGGAGTAGTTCTGCTAGGTAATCCAGGATTTGAGGTAAGGTGGGCACAGCTGTATCCTTTCCTTGAGACTGGCTCCAAGAACAATATCTTTTCCACTTTTCTGAATAGGATTTTCTAGTACTAGGCCTTCTGGCCTCAAGGATGATGTCCATCACCTGTTTGCTGAGGGTTGCTGGTGGTGTATTCAGGGAATAAGCCAGGTTTCTAGGTTCAGGGTTCGCAACTGTGGATGCAAAATCTGTCCCTCCTGCTGAGACAGCAGGGAAGGTGTGTGATGTAGGTGCCAGGGTGGCACTGCTGTCAGACTGCGTAGGAGTGGGTACCAGTGCTGGCGTGGCCAGTCTGGGGCAATAAGGATTGTCCTTGGCCTGTCCTGTTTGATCTAGTACTTTTGAGAGGGGGAGCAGAGGGGGAAAGGCATAAATTGAGAGGTTTTCCCATGTAAAGGATAGGGCATCCACTTCCCACGCTTGGCTGTGGGGATTTCTAGTGCAAATGTTGCTGAATTGATGGTTTAGGGGAGAGGCAAAGAGGTCCACTTCTGGAGTCACCCACCTGTGGATTAGAAGTCTGAATGAGTTGGGGTCCACCTTCCACTCATGTGGGTACAACAGATTTCTGTTTAAGTCGTCTGCCAGTGAACTTTGTTTGCCTGGCAGGAATTGAGCTTGCAGGTGCTCTTAGTTGCTCAAGGTTGTGTTCCACAGGGCCATGGCTAACCTGCAGAGTGGGTAGGAATGAGTTCCCCCCTGTTTGTTTATGTTTCTTTTTGATTGATATGCAGGGGAATTTGTCCTGGGCTCCATTTCTCTTGAATGCATTTGCCTGACATGTGAGCCCCTCATGCATAGTCTGTGTGTCTGTTGTCAGGTTTTGGGCGGCGAGGGGCTGAGTGAAAGGAAGTCCCTTGTTGTGGTTGCATGCCTCTGCCCACCAAAGGATCTCTGCCTTTAGACAAGGAATGATAGGAATCAGTGTTTCCAGGTCCTGAGAATGTTGACACCAGAGACTTTTTAAGTACCACTGAAGTTTCCTCATATGCAGTCTTGCATATGGAATTAGTAGAATGCATGAGGCCATGAACCCTAGGGCTTGCAGATTTGTTTTTGCAGACAGCTGGGTTTTGGTGGCCATTAGTTTGAAGTAGTTTGTCAAATAAACCTGTTTTTCTGGTGTTAGGAATGCCATTTGGGAAGTTGTGTTCAAGCTTGCCCCCAGGAATACAATCTTTTGGCTGGGCATCAGCTGTGATTTCCTTTCGTTGATGGTGTACCCCAGAGAAGTTAGAAGTCTCTTTACAAATGACAGCTGCTGAAGTGGCAATTCCTGACTGTCCACCTGAATAAGGCAATCTTCCAAGTATGGGTAAATTTGAATATTTCTCTGCCTGCAGTATGCAATAGCTGGAGCCATGCACTTTGTTAAAACCCTGGGCGCAGTAGATAAGCCAAAGGGAAGTGCAGAAAACTCAATGTATAGAGCCTGCCCTGAAACGTAGATATTTCTTGCAAGATTCCCTTATGGGGATGTGCAGAAAAGCTTCTTTTAAGTCTAGGGTGACTAGCCAGGCGTCCTTGGATAGCATAGGAAGAAGCTGGAGCAGAGTCAGCATTTCGTATTTTGGGACCACCAAGAAGGTGTTCAGAATTAACAGATCTAGGATAGTGTGCCAAGAGCCCTCTTTCTGGGCACCAGAAACAGTCTGGAGTAGAAACCCTATCCCCTTTGCTCTACTGGCACAGGTTGAATAGCCCTGATACTGAGAAGAGAAAGTA